>NC_134398.1:154345023-154384876 GCF_050003625.1 Haematobia irritans | reverse complement strand
ATGACCTCTTCATCAGTAAATAAAGAAAATCTATGCAATTGAAGTAATCACAAACTTTTCTAAAGGCAAGATGATTATGTGTATAAGTCTAAGGATAAGGTTGTTTGACAATAATCAAATATGAGTACTTCATTCGATTATGTGTTGGATAAATCGAGCTAGCTAGGATTAAGATAAAATTGCGATTTTATAGAAATTTCGGTCACTGTATTTTCATGAAATAGTCCATGAAACTATTGATGCTGTGTGCTGATTTCATAAAATCGTCATACTTAGACTCCTCGTGCCAAATTTTATACGGCTTCTGGGCCATATAAAATAGAGACCAAAACCGGTGTTACTGCATTATGGCGCCAGAAGCCAGAGTTTTAGTTAGCTTAGGTTAAGTTAGGTTAAAGTGGCAGCCCGATTAAGTTTCAGGCTCACTTAGACTATTCAGTCCATTGTGATACCACATTTAACTAAAAGTACCTATTACAAATGGGCACTTCTAGTTTTAACCACTGAACCTTTACTATTATTTTCTTTTGTTAAACCAACCAGATTGTTCCAAAAACATTAACAGAGTTGTTGGCGAAAATATTCATTTTCCCAACGGAAAAACGCATGTAAAACAAGTATTTAAGGCCGTAAGTTCGGCCAGGCCGAAGCTTATGTACCCTCCATCATGGATTGCGTAGAAACTTCTTCTAAACACTGCCATCCACAATCGAATTACTTAAGTTGCGGTAACGCTTGCCGATGGCAAGGTATCTTAAAACCTCCTAACACCATCTTCTAAATTGTATGTAAGTCCATACGTGGTATATATTAAATCAAAAAAGATCGATCCAATACGTATATAATTCGGTTTGACAAAGTAGACATAAAATTTTGACAAAATTTTCTACAGAAATAAAATTTTAACAAAATTTTCTATAGAAATAAAATTTTCACAAAATTTTATATAGAAATAAACTTTTGACAAAATTTTCAATAGAAATAACCTTTTTACAAAATTTTCTATAGCAATAAAATCTTGGTAGATTATTTTTGGCTCGAGTGGCTACCATGATTATGAACCGAATAAAATTTGAACAAAATTTTCTATAGAAATAAAATTTTGACAATGATGAAAATTTTATTATGAACCGAATAAAATTTTAACAAAATTTTCTCTAGAAATAAAATTTTGACAAAATTTTCTATAGAAATAAAATTTTGGTAGACTATTTTTGGCTCTAGTGGCAACCATGATTATGAACCGATATGGACCAATTTTTGTGTGATTGGACCAATTTTGGTATGGTTGTTAGCGACCATATACTAACACCACGTTCCTAATTTGAACCGGATCGGATGAATTTTGCTCCTCCAAGAGGCTCCGGAGGTCAAATCTGGAGAACGTTTTATATGGGGGCTATATATAATTATGGACCGATATGGACCAATTCTGGCACGCTTGTTAAAGATCATATACTAACACCATGTTCCAAATGACAACCGGATGGGATGAAATTTGCTTCTCTTGGAGACTTCGCAAGCCAAATCTGGGGATCGGTTTATATGGGGGCTATATATAATTATGAACCGATGTGGACCAATTTTTGCATGGTTGTTAGAGACCATATACCAATATCATATACCAAATTTCAGGCGGATCGGATGAAATTTGCTTCTCTTTGAGGCTCCGGAACCCAAATCTGGGGATCGGTTTATATGGGCGCTATATATAATTATGGACCGATGTGGACCAATTTTTGCATGGTTGTTAGAGACCATATACTAACACTATGTACTAAATTTCAGCCGGATCGGATGAAATTTGCTTCTCTTTTAGGCTCCGCAAGCCAAATCTGGGGATCGGTTTATATGGGGGCTATATATAATTATGGACCGATGTGGACCAATTTTTGCATGGTTGTTAGAGACCATATACCAACACCATATACCAAATTTCAGCCGGATCGGATGAAATATGCTTCTGTTAGAGGCTCCACAAGCCAAATCTGAGGGTCCCTTTATATGGGGGCTATACGTAAAAGTGGACCGATATTGCCCATTTTCAATACCATCCGACCTACATCGATAACAACTATTTGTGCCAAGTTTCAAGTCGATAGCTTGTTTCGTTCGGAAGTTAGCGTGATTTCAACAGACGGACGGACATGCTTAGATCGACTCAGAATTTCACCACGACCCAGAATATATATACTTTATGGGGTCTTAGAGCAATATTTCGATGTGTTACAAACGGAATGACAAAGTTAATATACCCCCATCCTATGATGGAGGGTATAAAAACGTAAAATTCATAATTCCTCTATATCTCCCAAATCATCAAACATCAAAAACTTCATCATCGTCTTAAGCATACAAAACTTAATTATGAAGTTTTGTTTACTTTGCTTGGCTGCCCATTTGATTATTTTCTGCATATGCACTTTAATTTGCAGTTGAGTGCATCCCCTGCCCCCTTCACTACAATGCGAATAGCCAGCAGCTTGTGCGTCGCCACCCACTCCTGATGTCAACACTCGCAGTCACTTACCTGCGCACGCATTATTCCTTTGCAGAACAACAACATCGTATACGGGAGCGCAGAATGTTAATAGGTGGATTCATACGCATATGAACAAACAAACATACATATGAACATTAGAATTGCATTGTACGTATATTTGTAAAAGGTTTTGAGAATGCAATTGCAGTATCTATGTGGTCAATGACTCCTTTTCAAAATCATATGTTCCGCTGAAATTTAAGTATATACATATCCATGTAGTTTGTTATGTATTTTTTTCCTAGACGATAATTATTATTAGCTTTAAGGTTTCTTGCTATGAAAATGAATTTTAAATGATCTCTTCTTGTCTAACCATCAAGGAATAAACAACATAAGTATCCTGAACATTAAATCTTTTTCTACAGCAAATAAATAACTCGTTGTAATATTTTTATTATTGAAAATCTTTGGTTTTTTATTCTTGTCATTTCAACTACGCAAGTTTTCTCAACAAGAGTGCTTAGTTAACGTTTTCCAGGTCCGCCAGTAATCTAAAGCTATATGCCCATAAAATTCGCTTACGCCTTACACAAAATGCAGGACACTCTCACAAGTGGTGTTTAATTGATTCCTTTTCTTCCGCATCATGACAGCTCATACAGTAGCAGTTATACTTCGCACCAATAGTTTTTGCAAATTCGCCTATCAGGCAGCGACCCGTTCTATCAGATATCAGAAGTGATAACTGACGTCTTGAGAACACTAGCATATCTAGTGTGCGGTTCAAGTTTAAATGGGGCCATATTTGCTTGATGTCGTTAGAACCCTTGCAATTCTCCCATCGAATATTGGCCATCATGACAGCCTTCTCACGCAGTAAGAGCTGGCAGGTAGCCAAAGTCATACAAACAGATTCTAGTTCCCCTGGAATATGTAAGGTAGTTCCTAGCCTTGCTTACTCATATGCTTCGCTGTTCCCCGGTATGTTCCTATGGTCAGACACCCATATTAGGTGAATATTGTACTGCTCAGCCATCTCGTTGTGAGATTTGCGGCAGTCGATGGCAGTTTTCGAGTTGAGGAACACAGAGTCCAAGGATTTTATTGCAGGTTGACTGTCTGAGTATATATTAATGCCCACATTTTTTGGAACATTACTTCTCAGCAAATTCGCCACCTCTCTTATTGCTAATATTTCAGCCTGAAAAACATTACAGTGATTAGGTAATCTTTTCGCTATTCGAAGTTCCAGATCTTTAGAATATACTCCGAAACCCACTTGTCCATCCAATTTGGAGCCATCAGTGTAGAAATCTATATATCTTTTATTCCACGGGGTCTGTGTACACCACGCCTCACTGTTGGCAATTAGAGTTTCAAACTTTTTGTCGAAAAGTGGTTTCGCCAGAGTGTAATCCACTACGTTAGGCAAATCTGGCATTATTTTGAGGACCGAACTGTGAGCGTACATTTTATCCGACTGAATGCGCCTGAGATACGCAAGCACGCCATACGCTAAACATTTTCTAAACCTGTCGGTTGCTGAAGTGCCGGCCACCAAACTACATCACTATATAGCATTACAGGTCTAACCACTGCCGTGTATAGCCAATACACAATTTTCGGTTTTAGTCCCCCCTTTTATCCTATTGCCTTTTTGCACGAGTACAAAGCTATCGTGGCTTTTCTCGCTCTTTCTTCAATATTAAGCTTAAAGTTCAATTTCGTGTTCACAATAACGCCAAGGTATTTTGCACTCTCACCAAAGGGAATTTCAGTGTCCCCTAAGGATATGGGCTTAACTGTGGGAGTTTTGCTATCTTTGCAGTACATTACTAATTCTGTCTTCGCAGGATTTACTCCAAGACCATTCTCTTTCGCTTATTTCTCAGTCATCTGGAGGGCTCTCTGTATAACATCTCTCATTGTGGATGGGAATTTTCCCCTGACTGCTAGAGCCACATCGTCTGCGTATGCCACCACTTCTATCATTTCTTTTTCTAGGGAAAGCAGAAGGTTGTTTATAGCAACATTCCAAAGAAGAGGAGATAGAACTCCTCCTTTGGGAGTGCCCCTGTTCACATACCTTTGTATGTTTGCTTGTCCTAGTGTGGCTGAAATACATCTCCTCATTAGCAGTTCGTCTAGCAGCCTAAGTATACCTGGATCAACATTCAGAGTTGCCAGTCCAATATCGAGCTCGGATGAACGTTATTGAATGCCCCCTCGATGTCTAGAAACGCCACGATTGTGTATTCTTTGACAGATAGTGACAGTCAATAAGGCTGACTAGTTATGCAAAGCGGTTTCAGTAAACCTGCCCTTCGAGTATGCATGCTGTCGTTTCGAGAGCAAACTTGAATAGACGCTAGTTCTGAGATAAATGTCTATCATCCTCTCCAGAGTCTTAAGTAGGTATGAGGATAAGCTGATTGGTCGGAAATCCTACGCACTCGAGTGAGAGGCTTTTCCCGCTTTCAGTATGAAAACGACTTTTGTTTCCCTCCACTTTTCTGGAATATATGCTAAGTTTATACATCCTTTATATATCACCGCCAACCAGGGGATAATTCTGTCAGCCACCGCTTTTAACTCCGCCGGAGTAATTCCATCAGGTCCGGGGGATTTGAATGATCCAAAGCTATTTAACGCCCATTTTATTCTAGATTCTGATACAATTTCCTCGATAGGAAACGACCGCTGAGCCACTGTGGCACCGCCAGTGCATGATTCAACCGTCTGATTTCCGGGAAAATGTGTGTCCAATAGTACCTCCAGCGTCTCCTCACTGGACGTTGTCCAATTGCCCTCCGACGTTTTAATGAAACCTGGAGAGAAGCTCGTGGATGCTAGCACCTTCCGTAGTCTGGAAGCCTCGGACGTATTCTCAATGCTGCTGCAGTAATCATTCCAAGAGTTATGCTGAGCCTTTCTCAGTTCTCGCTTGTATCCTCTCAGATTCTTCTTGTAAGCGTCCCAATCCACAGGAGCTCTGGTGGACTTTGCTTTGTTAAAGAGCTTCCTGCACGATTTCCTCATATTCCCTAACTCCGTAGACCACCATGGTGGTCGATTTTTCCCGCTTGGCTTCCCTTTAGGGCATGCAGCTTTCAGTAAAATGTTGAAGGCCTTAGTAATCCTCTCCACTGCGTCTTCGATAACTTGCACAGTGCTCATATTTGTCTCTGGTATTTCCGGTACCATCATATTGAACGATTCCCTATACCTATTCCAGTCAGCTTTCCTAACATTTGGCGGAAATATGGTCTTGGTGGTATGAACATCAAATTTGAAACTGATGTAGCGATGATCTGAGAAGATGTGTTCACTTAAAACATGCCACTCAGATATCATTTCATTCAGTTCTTGTGAGGCCAAGGTGATGTCCAAAACCTCTTGCCTGTTTTTAGTGACAAAGGTTGGGACATCTCCCTTGTTGCAAACTACCAGATTAGTACGCAAAATAAACTCTATTAGCGACTCTCCCCTTGCATTAGTATCACTACTTCCCCATATACTATGATGCGCATTCGCATCGCATCCCATAATGAGTTTCGTCTTTGTTTTCAGTGACTCCTCAACTAAGGTCTTAACGGCACATGGAGGCATCTCCCTGTCATGTCCCAAATAGACCGAAGATACCCATTTGGCTATTTCTAAATTGGCAACGACAGTGTCTACATTGCACATTGAAGGAAGCAGAAACAAGTTAAGCTCGTTTTTAGCAATTATACAGGCTCGAATTACATCATTACCGGTATACTGCAATAGTTTGAACCCCGGAGTACTTAATTCACATATTTTGTTTCTATAAACATATGGTTCTTGAATAAGAACTATGTCTATGTCCCTTTTCATCAGGAAAACTTTTAAGGCAGCACATGCAGCCTTACAATGATGACGATTTATCTGGAGGATCCGTAGGACCATCGAGATTTTCAACAACCGTCACATCAGCCGCTTCAATCGAGACATCAAGAATGTCCTCTTCAGAGATATCGGTGACTCCCGCAATAACCATAGGTTCAACTTTGGTGAGTTCTGAGGCAGTAGAAGCCTCCTCACGCATACGATATCTATCCATGTCTTCAACTTTGGTATCTCCCTCGACTTCGCAAGAGGATCCGCTTACTTCTGATTCAGACAGAGGCTTGTCCATTTCTGAATCCTTTAGCTGATCGTTTTTATACACCTTCATTTGGATATAATGAAAGCCATAACATACACGGCCCTGAGACTTTGCTAGATGTGACAAAGACTGAGTGTTCAATATAAACACTGCATGCCGTCTTGGCCCATCCACTTCATCCAAATGGCCAACCTTCCAATCAGCTGTTGGAAGATCTGGATTGCATTGTTTCAGTCTATTTAAAATAGATTCAGGGTCAGGAGGGTTTGCAGGTATCCACGCATGTGCTCTTGGTCTAGCCGGTATGTCTTTCTTCTCGACTAACTCTAGAGCAGCTCCTTCCCAAACTTCACCAATTAGTATCAGAGCAGCTTTAAAACATTCTATAGACCTCTGGTCCTCAAATGCGACTAGCTTAAATCGTCCTTGATACCAACCAGCCTCTTGGTGTCGAGGATCTGGGCCGGGAAACTTTTCCAGCACCTGTGAGTAGACGCCAGACAAAGCATTCTCAATTTCCCCCCATTTTTGCTTTGTAACCATACCGTCCAATGCTCCTTTATTTATGATAGCCATCACAAGGCTGTCTTTAGCAACTGAGGCAAACGATCGTTGATCCCTTTTGGAGGATGGCAGCTCATGTTAATGTTAATGTTACTCCCTGTGTCAAATTTCACGTAAAACTTTGGCCTCCGGGGCCTTAGGAGTGTAAATCGTGCGAAAGCTATATATGGGAGCAATATCTAAATCGTAACGGACTTCGATGAAATTTTGGAGGTTTTACGGGACTCATAAAATATTTAGATGTACGAAGTTTGAAGATTGGTTCATAAATGACCAACTCGGCGACAAATATATATTTGGTTCCTAATTCTAGTTGCCCACGTAGCTATATCTAAATCTGAACCGATTTTTTCCATGATTCCTCGATATGATCTTCCACCTGCTCGTTTTCTTTAAAAGAAATTTTAGAACAACCAACCAGAGGCTCTGATGAATGTATGTATGTTCCTTAAGCTGCACTCCCGCAGATCAGTGAGAGCCTGAAAGAAAAAGGAGCCCAGTATCTTGTTTCTTCTAAAGGATAAAGCTGGACACTGGCACAGAAAGTGGTACGAGTCCTCCGTAGCTTCAGGGTCCAGACACCATCTACAGTCCAAGTGTTTTATGTCCTGTTATGATGCCTATCAATGGCCGCAATTCCTCTCTATTCATCAACATCAAAATTTCACAGTTCCTACGTTTCTTTTCGTCCTATATCAACTTGATTTGCTGGCAACTATACGAAGAGACCCATCGTCTTCGCCATAGTTCATCATATTTGTCCTCTATCCTGTAATGATCAGAAGGTAGTGGAGGAAACACGTCCGCTAGAACATTATTCGTTCCACGAGCGCCCTCCTTAGCCAGCACAGCCGCTTCCTCATTACAGAGTTATATTATGCTGTTCAGTGAGAACCTTGAGTTCTCTACGACAGCGGCTGACTACCTTAGACCTTATGTCAGCACTGCACAATGCTTTTGTAGCTGCCTGACTGTCGATGAAGAAGCTGATATCGTTTCTGAATAACGGCCTCATTAACAGCGACTCAGCAGCCTTTGTGATCGCAGAAATCTCTGCCTGAAAAATACTGCAATCACTATCCGTGTGAGACTCCCTTATTCCCAGTTCACTACAATAAATTCCACTGCTCGTTTATTCCTCCATCTATGAGCCGTCCGTATACATGTTTAGGTTTCCGAAGGGTATGCTCCTGTCTTCCCACTCCTCTATACTTGGTATACTGTGTGTCGGATTGTGATTATAAACATGCTCCGTGGCCATATGGTCCGTCTTTCTATACTGTCTGGCAAGAATTTCAGTATGCCTGCAAGCAGTCCTCTCCAGCGTGTTCAGTCTCTTAAGTCTCAGAAGTGTCAGCTCTGCTGTCTTCCTTACATGTAAATCGAGTGGGATAACTGCCATCAGTACCTCAAAAGTGGCGGTGGCTGTGGTCCTCATAGCGCCTGTCATATAAATAAGTGCAGTCCTATTTATTCTCGACATATGGTTTTGGTGTCTCACGATTGTTATTAAACATGACAACCATATGTGGCCACAGGTCTTACAACCGCGGTATAAAGGCAGCCAAAAAGAGAAGGCCTCATTCCCCATCGTTGCCCTACCAATTTCCAGTTCAGTTTGAAATCCAAAAGAACTCCCAAGTACCTAGCTCATTTCGAGGGGCTCAACTTCGTGCCCTGGAATTCAGGAGACTTGTAACCGATAATCTTTCTCCTAATGGTGAACAGTACCAATTCCGTCGTTCCAGGGTTCACCCCTAATCCGCATCTTCGTGTCCACTCCGAAAGATACTGCAAAGACCCGCTCAGCACATCCCGAATAGAATTCAGGAATTTACCCGATACCATTATCACAATGTCATACGCGTATGCCACTACCTTGATGCCCTTGCTGGCCAGCCCAATCAATACCTCGTTCACCACCAATAGCCATAGCAAAGGTGATATTACACCTCCCTGTGGCAATCCTCTAGTGGTCCTAGCCCTCCTTGTGGAGTTCGCCAGCTTGACCACCATGTCCCTGCTTAGCAACATCAACTCGATCCACTTCACAATGAATTTTTCGACACCAATCTTCTCTAATGCCTGTATTACTTTACCAATTTTCGTACAATTAAGAGCACATTCAATGTCCAGAAACGCCGCCAATGTATAGTCGCAATATGTCATATATCTTTCTATGTGATGCACCACTGAGTGCAGGGCAGATTCTATAGATCTCCCCTTAATGTAGGCATGCTGACAGATGACAGATATGACCATCCAATATCCTCTCCATCAAGAAGGATTATAAGCTTATTGGTCTAAAATCCTTTGCCGTTTCATGTGATATCTTCCCCGCTTTAGGAATGAAGATTACCTTAACCTTCCGCCAAGCCCTTGGTATATATCCAAGACCCAATGAGGCCCTCATCAACTCCACATAGGATTCACCCAAGAGATCAAAAGACTCCTGAACAGAGAATGAAGCCGACCCATTTTTGTCGGCGGAGGCTGACACTAAATTTTTGCCTCCAGCGGCGGCGGTTGACGGCTAAGCCGATATAAATTTGTCCATCCGGCGGCGAACAATTATCCATTATAAAATCAATTTGAAGTTATTCGAATGGTTTTGAGATTAGTTGTACAACCAATCTTACAATCAAATTTACAATACATTCAAATTTTCTGAGCTAATTTTTTGCAAATTTATTATAGCAGCGTGAAATTGATTGATTGTGGGTGGAAGGTTCAAAATTTTGGATAAAATACGACAATGCATATTTCTGATTTAAATCGATATATTTGATTAATTGGCGGCTAAATTTGAGTCGAGATGACTCGACATATTCCGCGGCGGCGTCGACTGGCCAAAAATGAACGGCGGCAACTGAAATCGGCGGCGCGACTCGGTGGCTTCATTCTCCGCTCCTGAAGCATACAGACTGGCCAAAAATGAACGGCGGCAATTGAAATCGGCGGCGCGACTCGGTGGCTTCATTCTCTGCTCCTGTTCAATCCTGGGAATTTATATGGGCCGAAAGAGTCAATCGCCTATTTAACGCTCTCCATGGTCACAAAACCTAATATATCACACTCTAGGAAGCGCGTTTCCAAAAGCAGGTCTTTAGTCTCATCCGGCGATTCGGTCCATCTTCCATTGCTGTTCTGCAAATTACCACTAAACTTAGCTTGCTTGGACAAAAACTTACGTAGCCTTGCTCTATCACGTGGATAAAGTCCATTCTTTTAGCTTTCCTTGTCTCCTTTTTTAAAAATTTTTAGACAGTCTTTGTATTCCTTCCATAGCTGCTCAGTTCCATGCCTCCTTGCCTCATTGTATAGCCTCCTAGACTTCCTCCTTGGATCCATTAATTCCTTGCTCCACCAGGCCTTGTGTTTATTATTAAGTGACCTGCTGATAGGACACGATCTAACGAAGGAACGCATCTTCCACCTCCTCTATATATCTTCTTATTATAGCCCGGTGTTCTCAAACATCTCAAATGGTTCGTGAAACTGTTCCAATTTGTCCTTCTTGGATTCCTGAATTCCTCAACATTTGTCTCCACACCGGTCCTCACATCAAATCCTATGTACTTATGATCCGAGTAACTTATTTCGCTAGATACCCTCCAGTTAGAGACTGTCGTCCTTCTGGTAAAGTTGCTGAAAGTCAAATCGAGAACTTCCTTCCTTGTACGGGTTTCGAAGGTGAAATCCGTCCCCCTGTTGTGAACTTGCAGATGATTTTCCAGAATGTATTCCATCAAGCTTTCTCCTCTTGAATTAGTGTCTGTGCTCGCCAATAGCTCATGGTGAGCTGAGGTGGTGGCAGAAGAGCATCGTCGTGTGCAAAGTCAGCCGATGATAAAACCAACTACCTCCACCTCAACTCCACAATCAGTGTTGTTTGATCTGTGTCATCTTAGAATTTCAAGGTGATCAGGAATATATATTCTATATAACATAAAATTCAGTTATTCCTCCTCCCATTCCATCAAGTCCGTCAATACTATTTATATATACCTGATGGTCTAAAATTGTTATTTAGTTCCCAGTTCAAGTTGTCCAGGTCCATGTCATAAAATTCTTAAATCTGTTTGTGTTTGTCTTAACTTATGCGGAATATGAGAAATGCAAAGGATAAAAGAAACTTGGCATTTGCTACATAGGAGAAAATAATGAAAGACTTTTCTTGTTGGCCAAGTAATACATGCTGCCTCCAACATAATATTATGCCGATGATAAACAAGAAATAGGAAAGCAATAAAATAAAATTCCATCATTTATTTTGAAAATTTTGCAAATGGAGCATTTCAGTGGAAAATAAACACATTTTCATATGAAAACAATATTTTATTGCACTTAGAAATCAATTTCAATTCGAATTCCAATACCATTTACATTCTTGCCACATCCGCTTCCTTATACACACATACACACACTCACGCATACACAAGCATTCTAGAATTTACTATTGAACCCTCTTCAACTCTATCGCTTATGTGGTCGTAATATCGTACAGTTTGTTCTCTTCAGTACACATGTTTTTGCCCATGTATAAAAAGTTTCACATTTTAGAGTGTAGATAGATGCCAGACATTCAACCACAATTCCAATCAGCCGACGAATGGGACCATGATAAATATTATGAATGTTATTATTTTATTACATTCTACCAATATTTATTTTTACTTTTTTTTTATTTTTTGTTTAATTTGAAGATGTGAAAACGCAATTGGATGATATGTGGAACAAGGACATGAGAGACTGTGTGTTTATTTTTACGTGTAATAAAGGGTGAATCAAAATGATATGTCGATTGTGTTATGGTCTGACTCATATGTACTGACAGAAGAATTTTCTTTCCTGAAAAACGAAATTTTAAGCAAACGAAGTTTTAATTTGTCGCTTAAAAAAAAACAAACAAAAAAAGTATATACGGCCGTAAGTTCGGCCAAGCCGAATCTTAGGTACCCTCCACCATGGATTGCGTAGAAACTTCTGAAATCTGCTGCCCCAAGAGGCTTCAAAACCAAATCAGGGGATCGGTTTATATGGGGGCTAAATATAATTTTGGACCGATATGTACCGATTTGGCATGGTTTTTAAAGACCATATTCTAACACCACGTATCAAATTTCAACCGGATCGGATAATTTTTGCATGTGGATACACAAAACACAAAATTCCAACTGAATCGGATGAAATTTTCTCCGCCAATAGGCTTCAAACCCAAATCTACGGATTAGTTTATATGGGGACATGGTTGTTAAAGACAATATGCTAACTCCACGTACGAAATTTCAACTGGATCGGATGAAATTTGCTCCTCCAAGAGGCTCCGGAGGTCAAATCTGGGGATCGGTTTATATGGGGGCTACTCAAAATACATCAGTCGCGCCAGGTGCACAGAAAAAAAATAAACTACATTATTGGAAAAATTAACTATCTCGTGCGAAAATTGATCTAATTTTTATTCAAAATTTTGAGATTCCTTAAATTAAAGAAAATTTTTGCAACATATTTGGATTTTTAACTACCATTTACGATATGCATTTTCTCGAAATGAAAAAATTAACTAAAAACAAGTATGTACGGCCGTAAGTTCGGCCAGGCCGAAGCTTATGTACCCTCCACCATGGATTGCGTAGAAACTTCTACTGAAGACTGTCATCCACAATCGAAATACTTGAGTTCCGGTAACACTTGCCGATGGCAAGGTATCTTAAAACTTCCTAACACCGTAATATATACCACATAGTCCATACGTGGTATATATTAAACTAAAAAGGCCGATTATATACGTATATAATTAAGTTTAAAGTTTCTATAAAAATAAAATTTTGACAAAATAAAATTTTGACAACATTTACTAAAGAAGTAAAATTTGGAAAAAATTTTCTATAGAAATAAAATTTGAAAAAAAATTTTATAGAAATAAAATTTTGACAAAATTTTCTATAGAAATAAAATTTTGACAAATTTTCTATAGAAATAAAATTTTGACAAAATTTTCTATAGAAATAAAATTTTGACAAAATTTTCGATAGAAATAATATTTTGACAATGTTTTCCATAAATATAAAATTTTGGTAGATTATTTTTGGCTCGAGTGGCAACCATGAATATGAACCGATATGGACCAATTTTTGTGTGATTGGGGATCGGCTATATATAACTATAGACCGACCATGTTTCAAATTTCAACCGGATCGGATGAAGTTTGCTCCTCCAAGAGGCTCCGAAGGACAAATCTGGGAATCGATTTATATGGGGTCTATATATAATTATGGACCGATATGGACCAATTTTTGCATGGTCATTAGAGAACATATATCAACACCATGTACCAAATTTCAGCCGGATAGGTTGAAATTTTCGTCTCTTAGAGGCTCCGCAAGCCAAATCGGGGGGATTATGGACCGATGTGGTCCGGATTATGGACCGATGTCAGCCGGATCGGATGTAATTTGGTTCTCTTAGAGGCTCCGCAAGCCAAATCGGGGGATCGGTTTATATGGGGGCTATATGTAAATATAGACCGCTATGGACCAATTTTTGCATGGTTGTTAGAGACCATATACCAACACCATGTATCAAATTTCAGCCCGATCGGATGAAATTTGCTTCTCTTAGAGCGATCGCAAGCCAAATTTGGGGGTCCGTTTATATGGGGTCTATACGAAAAAGCGGACCGATATAGACCAATTTTTGCATGGTTGTTAGAGACCATATACTAACACCATGTACCAAATTTCAGCCGGTTCGGATGAAATTTGCTTCTCTTAGAGCAATCGCAAGCCAAATTTGAGGGGTCCGATCATATGGGGGCTATACGTAAAAGTGGACCGATATGGCCCATTTGCAATACCATCTGACCTACATCAATAGCAACTACTTGTGCCAAGTTTCAAGTCGATAGCTTGTTTCGTTCGGAAGTTAGCATGATTTCAACAGACGGACGGACGGACATGCTCAGATCGACTCAGAATTTCACCACGACCCAGAATATATACATTATGGGGTCTTAGAGCAATATTTCGATGTGTTACAAACGGAATGACAAAGTTAATATACCCCCATCCTATGGTGGAGGGTATAATAAAGAAAACGTCTTAGGCGCCAGATCATTCCCATTTTAACCACGCTGTAGTTAATTCTTACTATTTTTGATAAGTGTACGAAAAACTTCTTCTGTTTTAGTTAGAATTTAACTTATTTGTATGTCATTGAAATTTTTCTGCCAATAAGTTCATAAAATTTTTGGTACATACTTGGAATAATGGAAAAATCGTTGGGCTGGGGAAAATTTCTAACAATTTTTTAAAAATAAACTAAAACAAAATAAAATTTTTGCAATAAATATTAGTTCATTTTAGATTCAGTTTTACAACAGACTTTTTTCTGTGTGGGCAACGAATTCGATGATATCCAAGATGATGATATGTTCGAAGAAGTTTCAATTCTCAGGAATGTTCACAAAATTATTAACAGATTTAAAAAAGTGGACTAGAGAATAGACTTATGTCAATGGGAGACTTCAAGCCAAAATTACTATGTCCTACTCGATGATCTATACACGCTCATTATTAACCTTTCAAAAATTTCTACAGAAACTAACATCGAAGTAAAACCACTACTTAAGTTTTGCATAAGTGAACTGCTGTGTAGAGAGAATTATATAAATTCACTTTTAAGCTTATTAGAGCCAATTTCCATGCTAATTAAAAATTGTCAAACTCTAGCTGGTCATTCGTTGATGAACAGAAGCATAATGAAACATGCACACCCTTTTATCGGGAAACAAAACAAAATTAATTTTAAAAACGATCATAATTTATTTTATTTTAAATGATGTTTTCTATAAAAGCTTTATGAATTTGCGACATACGTATTACTCCGTCGTAAATGTATGTCGCAAAAGTCACAGTTTGCGACATGGCAACCCTGCTTGAGTTGTGGTAACAGTTGTCGGTTTTTCCACTTCCCACGCAGTCCTTATTAGAAAGTATTATAAAGTACCCATTAAGGCTATTTTAACATTTTAGTTTTGGACAATTCAATTTAATAAAGTTAATAAAAAATAAAAAAAATAAATTTCATACCCGCTGGGATTTCAACCTGTGCTGTTTGACTTTTTCCCATCCATGGAAGTCCTTTTGACAAGGTTTCACAAATTACGATAATTTTTAATTTTTTGTTGATTTTTAATGGAAAAAATATATTTATAGAAAAATATATGCCAAAAGTAACAAAATAGAAATAATGTACAACATAAAAAACAATATTTTCTGGAAAAATATTTGATACAAAAAATACCGCTGATGAGATTTGAACCAGCGTTCTTTATCAAAAGTCCAAGTTTTATCAAAGTTTGCACTGCTTCCGGATCACAAATTGGGGATCCAAACTACATTTTTGGAAGCCTTTTTTTGTTGCTGAGTTCAAGTAATCACGGCAAAAAAGCATCGCAAAAATGTAGTGGATCTGGAAGTGTTGCAAAATTGGCACAGAAGCTTGTATTAGGACGGGTATCCACCATATCAACTGCCTTTGCACTGAATCTGCATCGCTTCTTAAGGTGTGATCCGAATTCAATTTAGAAATTTTGAAATTTTGTGATATTTTGCCAAATAATAATAATCTTTTATGAATATTAACGCTTGTCTGAAATGTTTAACCTCAAATATTTTAAAAAGTACCCAATTTTGCTAGAATCAATTTAGCATTTCTTCGACAAAATTTAAATAATTTTATTCAATTTTCATACCCTCCACCATAGGATGGGGTATATTAACTTTGTCATTCCGTTTGTAACAAATCGAGTAGTTACTCAACTATAAATTCTGGATGTTTGCATTGGGAACTTTCATAAATACTTGTTAGTTTTTTTTTCACATATTCCTTTTTTTTTTAATTCGAAATTAGTGAAACAGATTGTTTCAATACTTTTGTGAGCCAAATTTGAGTATTTACTTTAATTACTGATTGTTTACATTGGGAAATATCTCAAATAAATTTTTTTTTTGTTTTGTTTTACATAATTTTTAGCTACGATTAAGAATATTTGTTATATTTTTTTTTCTTTTCTTTTTTATTCTTCCTTTTATATAAGCAAGTATTCCTATTAACTTACACATGAGAGTTACTTTTTATGTATCTTATTTATTTATACATTTCTAAGTTTAGTGTAAATGTTTACTTAATCTAATTATTGAACTTTTTTTTTACACCCTTACGTATTATTGTATATGAATATTGTATGAAGACTTAGAGAGTAGTCCATTGTAGTTGCTTTGTTTTGGCCAAATAGGCTTAGAATTACATGCTCTGAATGAATAAATAAATAAATAAATAAATAAATCGAAATATTGCTCTAAGACCCCATAAACTATATATATTCTAGGTCGTGGTGAAATTCTGAGTCGATCTAAGCATGTCCGTCCGCCCGTCCGTACGTCTGTTGAAATCACGCTAACTTCCGAACGAAACAAGCTATCGAGTTGAAACTTGGCACAAGTAGTTGTTATTGACGTCGGATGGTATTGCAAATGGGTAATATCGATCCACTTTTACGTATAGCCCCCATATAAAGGGACCCTCAGATTTGTTTTGCGGAGCCTCTAACAGAGGCATATTTCATCCGATCCGGCTGAAATTTGGTACATGGTGTTAGTATATGGTATCCAACAACCTTGCAAAAATTGTTGGATATAATTAGTTATATATAGCCCCCATATAAACCGATCCCCAGATTTGGCTTGCGGAGCCTCAAAGAGAAGCAAATTTCATCTCATCCGCCTGAAATTTGGTACATAATGTTGGTATATCGTATCTAACAACCATGCAAAAATTGGTCTACATCGGTCCATAATTATATATAGCCCCCATATAAACCGATCCCAAGATTTGGCTTTTCGGAGCCTCAAAGAGAAGCAAATTTCATCCAATCCGGTTGTAATTTGGAACATGGTGTTAGTATATGATCTATAACAATCGTGCCAGATAAACCGTTCTTCAGATTTGACCTCCGGAGCTTCTTGGAGGAGCAAAATTCATCCGATCCGGTTCAAATGTGGAACGTTAGAATATGGTCTCTAACATCCATGCAGAAATTGGTCCATATCGGTCTATAGTTATATATAGCCGATCTCCAATCACACAAGAATTTGTCCATATCGGTTCATAATCATGGTTGCCACTCGAGCCAAAAATAATCTACCAACATTTTATTTCTATAGAAAATTTTGTCAAAATTTTATTTCTATAGAGAATTTTGTTAAAATTTTATTTCTATAGAACATTTTGTCAAAATTTTATTTTTATAGAAAATTTTGTCAAAATTTTATTTCTATAGAAAATTTTGTGAAAATTTTACTTCTATAGAAAATTTTGTTAAAATTTTATTTCTATAGAAAATTTTGTTAAAATTTTATTTCTATAGAAAATTTTGTCAAAGTTTTATTTCTACAGAAAATTTTGTCAAAATTTAATCCTTATAGAAAATTTTGTTAAAATTTTATTTCTATAGAAAATTTTGTTAAAATTTTATTTCTATAGAAAATTTTGTTAAAATTTTGTTTCTATAGAAAATTTTGTTAAAATTTTATTTCAATAGACATTTTTTGTTAAAATTTTGTTTCTATAGAAAATTTTTTTAAAATTTTATTTCTATAGAAAATTTTGTCAAGATTTTATTTCTATATAAATTTTTGTTAAAATTTTATTTCTATATAAAATTTTGTGAAAATTTTATTTTTATAGAAAATTTTGTGAAAATTTTATTTCTATAGAAAATTTTGTTAAAATTTTATGTTTATAGAAAATATTGTTAAAATTTTATTTTTATAGAACATTTTGTGAAGATTTTATTTCTATAGAAAATTTTGTTAAAATTTTATTTCTATAGAAAATTTTGTTAAAATTTTGTTTCTATAGAAAATTTTGTGAAAATTTTATTTCTATAGAAAATTTTGTTAAAATTTTATTTCTATAGAAAATTTTGTTAAAATTTTGTTTCTATAGAAAATTTTGTTAAAATTTTATTTCTATAGAGAATTTTTGTTAAAATTTTGTTTCTATAGAAAATTTTGTTAAAATTTTTTTCTATAGAAAATTTTGTCAAGATTTTATTTCTATATAAATTTTTATTAAAATTTTATTTCTACAGAAAATTTTGTCAAAATTTTATTCTTATAGAAAATTTTGTTAACATTTTATTTCTATAGAAAATTTTGTTAAAATTTTATTTCTATAGAAAATTTTGTTAAAATTTTGTTTCTATAGAAAATTTTGTTAAAATTTTATTTCAATAGAAATTTTTTGTTAAAATTTTGTTTCTATAGAAAAATTTGTTAAAATTTTATTTCTATAGAAAATTTTGTCAAGATTTTATTTCTATATAAATTTTTGTTAAAATTTTATTCCTATATAAAATTTTGTGAAAATTTGTTTTTATAGAAAATTTTGTTAAAATTTTATTTCTATAGAAAATTTTGTTAAAATTTTATTTCTATAGAAAATTTTGTTAAAATTTTATTTTTATAGAAAATTTTGTCAAAATTTTATTTCTATAGAAAATTTTGTCAAACTGAATTATAAACGTATTTGATTGATCTTTTTTGATTTATGGACTTACATACAATTTAGAAGACGGTGTTAGGAGGTTTTAAGATACCTTGCCATCGTTAAGCGTTACCGCAACTTAAGTAATTCGATTGTGGATGGCAGTGTTTAGAAGAAGTTTCTACGCAATCTATGGTGGAGGGTACATAAGCTTGGGCCTAGCCGAACTTACGGTCGTATATACTTGTTATTCTGTTTGAAACAAAAAAGTTAAAATTTTCCATTAAAAATAAATTAAAAAATAAGTTGTGACCTTAGAACAACTTCCAAAGTTTTTTGCTGGGTTGTAATGGAAAGGAACATAGGATAACGTCATCTATTGGCTTTGAGAGGCAATGACCAGTTGGGCAGTGAGCTTTTTATGCGATAGTGTGCGATGCATGCGGGGGCATCCAAACTTCTATAAAAGGAGTAGCTAAACAAGTATATACGGCCGTAAGTTCGGCCAGGCCGAAGCTTATGTGCCCTCCATCATGGATTGCATAGAAACTTCTTCTAAACGCTGCCACCCACAATCGAATTACTTAAGTTGCGGTAACGCTTGCCGATGGCAAGGTATCTTAAAACCTCCTAACACCATCTTCTAAATTGTATGTAAGTCCAGACGTGGTATATATTAAATCAAAGAAGATCGATCCAATACGTATATAATTCAGTTTGACAAAGTAGACATACAATTTTGACAAAATTTTCTATAGAAATAAAATTTTAACAAAATTTTCTATAGAAATAAAATTTTCACAAAATTTTCTATAGAAATATAAATTTTCACAAAATTTTTCTATAGAAAGAAAATTTTGACAAAAATGTCTACAGAAATAAAATTTTAACAAAATTTTCTATAGAAATAAACTTTTGACAAAATTTTCTATAGAAATAAAATCTTGGTAGATTATTTTTGGCTCGAGTGGCAACCATGATTATGAACCGAATAAAATTTGAACAAAATTTTCTATAGAAATAAAATTTTGACAATGATGAAAATTTTATTATGAACCGAATAAAATTTTAACAAAATTTTCTCTAGAAATAAAATTTTGACAACATTTTCTATAGAAATAAAATTTTGACAAAATTTTCTATAGAAATAAAATTTTGGTAGATTATTTTTAGCTCTAGTGGCAACCATGATTATGAACCGATATGGACCAATTTTTGTATGATTGGACCAATTTTGGTATGGTTGTTAGCGACCATATACTAACACCACGTTCCTAATTTGAACCGGATCGGATGAATTTTGCTCCACCAAGAGGCTCCGGAGGTCAAATCTGGAGAACGTTTTATATGGGGGCTATATATAATTATGGACCGATATAGACCAATTTTTGCACGGTTGCTAGAGACCATATACCAATACCATGTACCACATTTCAGCCGGATCGGGTGAAATTTGCTTCTCTTTGAGGCTCCGCAATCCAAATCTGGGGATCGGTTTATATGGGGGCTATATATATATATGGACCGATGTCGACCAATTTTTGCATGATTGTTAGAGACCATATACTAACACCATGTACCAAATTTCAGCCGGATCGGATGAAATATGCTTCTCTTAGAGGCTCCACAAGCCAAATCTGGGGATCGGTTTATATGGGGGCTATATATAATTATGGACCGATGTGGACCAATTTTGGCATGGTTGTTATAGACCATATACCAACACCATGTACCAAATTTCAGCCGGATCGGATGAAATTTGCTTCTCTTTGAGGCTCCGCAAGTCAAATCTGGGGATCGGTTTATATGGGGGCTATATATAATTATGGACCGATATCGACCAATTTTTTTATGATTGTTAGAGACCATATACTAACACCATGTACCAAATTTCAGCCGGATCGGATGAAATATGCTTCTCTTAGAGGCTCCACAAACCAAATCTGGGGATCGGTTTATATGGAGGCTATATATAATTACGGACCGATATGGACCAATTTTTACGTGGTTGTTAGAGACCATATACCAACACCATGTACCAAATTTCAGCCGGATCGGATGAAATATGCTTCTGTTAGAGGCTCCACAAGCCAAATCTGAGGGTCCCTTTATATGGGGGCTATACGTAAAAGTGGACCGATATGGCCCATTTTCAATACCATCCGACCTACATCGATAACAACTACTTGTGCCAAGTTTCAAGTCGATAGCTTGTTTCGTTCGGAAGTTAGCGTGATTTCAACAGACGGACGGACGGACGGACATGCTTAGATCGACTCAGAATTTCACCACGACCCAGAATATATATACTTTATGGGGTCTTAGAGCAATATTTCGATGTGTTACAAACGGAATGACATCCTATGATGGAGGGTATAATAAATAGCAGAACGAGTACAATAGTAAAATTAACACAAATTATTGAGAAACCAAAGTCTAATTTCAACAACACTTGGATTTTGAAAAATCATCAGGTATATCGCTTCAGATTTAGATAATACTCCCAAAAAATAGATGGAAGTGCGAAACATAACTTTTATCTCCCTTGTTTCTTTTAATAATAATCCCTTTTAATGATAATCCCAGTTACTAATTCAGTAGGTTGTCACTTGTTAGAAATATCATACCACATTGGTTCACCAATGTGGTATCACAATGGACTGAATAGGCTAAGTGAGCCTGATACATCGGGCTGCCACCTAACCTAACCTTGAAATATCATTCATCGCATCACTTCTAAGACTAACACCCTTTATCATTCGAATATGTAATACTTCAATATATTTCAACGAAACGATATTCACATCTGGGACCAACCCGTAACGTCAATATTCTCCATCATTTGAGTTTACACAGACCATTTGACTCCTACATTTTTTCCAGATAGTCTAGGTATAGGTAGCGTCAATGTGTCTACCAGTGGTTTTCCGTCTCCATACCTATGACCACAATTCATGTGGCCAACATTTTATCAACATGAATGCCTTATGCCTTCACCTTCTTCGTCTTTTTCATCTTCAGAATTTTTATGCATTTTAAATCAATTTCGATTTACATTTGTATTTTTATGCAGGCATTGGGCGGACTATATTCGCCAATCTATCGCCATGGCCGCATATTTTGGTAACAGAATCATCATCCCTCCAAAGACTATTCGATTTTATTGGCAAATAATGTGTGCCGAGATTGTGTCAAGTTATTTATGGGATTTCTTTTTTATTTCGTTATTTCACCTTTATAGCTGATACCATTTAATGGAAGACTATTTTGAATGTAACTTCACTGGTATGACATCGTTTCCATTAAATTTAGAATATCCATATATGTAATTTGTTATATAAGTTTCTAGTCCTGAATCTGTCCCTCTTCTGTTTATGTTTCTTTGTTACAATTCAGAAAACTACAAATCAAATAGAAAAATAAAAGAAATAAGTAAGGAATGTCTAAAGTGGGGCGGAGCCGACTATAATATACCCTTTACCCAGGGCAATGTTTAGGTACCATCTCAATTAAAATTTTTTGGAAGCTATATAAAGATTTATATTCCCGTTAATATCTATTTAAATTCGAACCGATTTGTAAAAAATTTTGGGACGATACACAATGTTAATAAATACAAGTATATACGGCCACAAGTTCGGCCAGGCCGAATCTTATGTACCCTCCACCATGGATTGCTTCTACGAAAGACTGTCATCCACAATCGAATTACATGGTTTGGGGTATCTTAAAACTTCTTACTATCGTTTTCTAAATTGTGAGTTAGTCCATACGTGGTATATATTAGACAAAAAAGGTATGTATAGGTAAGTCTACAAATAATTACGAATCGATATGGGCTTTTTGCACGATACGTAGAGAGCCCGAATTGAAATATGGGGGTCGCTTATAAAGGGGCTATATACAATTATGAACTTGATATGGACCAATTTTTGTGTGATTGGGGATCGATTTATCTGAGGGCTATATATAACTATACACCGATATGGACCTAGTTAGGCATGGTTGTTAACGGCCTAGCATAATGTAAAAAATTTCAACTGACTCGCATGAAATTTGCTCCTCCAAGAGGCTCCAAAACCAAATCTTGGGATCGGTTTATATGGGAGCTATATATGATTATGGACTGATATGGACCACTTTTGGCATGGTTGTTAAATATCATATACTACCACCACGTACCAAATTTCAACCAGATCGGATGAATTTTGCTTCTCCAAAAGGCACCGGAGGTCAAATCTGGGGGGTCGGTTTATATGGGGCTATATATAATTATGGACTGATATGAACCAATTCCTGCATGGTTGTTGGATACCATATACTAACATCACGTACCAAATTTCAATCGAATCGGATGAATTTTGCTTCTCTAAGAGGCTCCGGAGGTCAAATCTGGGGATCGGTTCATATGGGGCCTATATATAATTATGGACCGATTTCGACCAATTTTTGCATTGGGGTTTGAGGCCATATATTAACAGCACGAACCAAATTTCAACTGAATCAGACGAATTTTGGTCTTCCAAGAGGCTCCGGAGGTCAAATCTGGTGATCGGTTTATATGGGGGCTATATATAATTATCGACCGATGTGGACCAATTTTTGCATGGTCATTAGAGACCATATACTAACACCATGTACCAAATTTCAGTAGGATCGTATGAAATGTGCTTCTCTTAGAGACTCCGCATGCCAAATCGGGGGATCGGTTTATATGGGCGCTATATATAATTATGGACCGATATCGATCAATTTTTGCATGGTTGTTAGAGGCCATATGCTAGCGCCACGTACCAAATATAAACCGGACCGAACGAAGTTTGCCCCTCCAAGAGCTCCGTAAGCCTAATCTAGGGGTCGGTTTAACATATATGGGGGCTATACGTAAAAGTGGTCCGATATGGCCCATCTGCAATACTATCTGACCTACGTCAATAACAACTACTTATGCCAAGTTTCAAGGCGATAGCTTGTTTCGTTCGGAAGTTAGTGTGATTTCAACAGACGGACGGACTGACAAGCTCAGATGGACTCAGAATTTCACCACGACCCAGAATATATATACTTTATGGGGTCTTAGAGCAGTATTTCGATGTGTTACAAACGGAATGACAAAGTTAATATACCCCCCATTCTATGGTGGAGAGTATAAAAATGTCAAACTAGACATAGCAAGTTTAGACTTAACCATTGTTGACCTCACTGGAGTCTATACTAAGGAGAAGAGATAGACATATGGTGTCTTTAGCAATATTGTTCAGGGTCGGCCCCTGAGTCGATCTAGTCATGTTCGTCCGTCCGCCTGTCTGTGAACACATTTTTGTAATCAAAGTCTAGGTTAGGTTAGGTTAGGTGGCAGCCCCATGTATCAGTCTCACTTAGACTATTCAGTCCATTGTGATACCACATTGGTGAACTTCTCTCTTATCAATGACAAGGGAACTCCTTTTTATAGCCGAGACCGAACGGCGTTCCACATTACAGTGAAACCACTTAGAGAAGCTTTGAAACCCTCAGAAATGTCACCAGCATTACTGAGGTGGGATAATCCACCGCTGAAAAACTTTTTGGTGTTCGGTCGAAGCAGGAATCGAATCCACGACCTTGTGTATGCAAGGCGGGTATGCTAACCATTGCACCACGGTGGCTCCCAATTCCAATCAAAGTCTAGGTCGCAATTTAAGTCCAATCAAATTTGGCACAAATATGTATTTTGGGTCTATTGATTGTGGAAGAAATCGGTTAAGTTTTAGATATAGCTCCCATATATATCTTTCGCCCGATATCTACTAATAGGGCCCCAGAAGCTAGAATTTCAGCCTGATTTACTTTAAATTTTGCACAAGAAGTGCAATTGATAGTGTCGTAAAGTGTGCCGAATTTGGTTGAAATCGGTTAAGATTTAGATATAGCTCCCCTACATATCTTTCGCACGATATGCACTTATAAGGCCCCAGAAGCCAGAGTTTTGCCCTAATTTGCTTTCAATTTTGCACAGGGAGTAGATCCAATATTTTAGCTAGGCATGCCAAATTTGGTTGAAATCGGTTCAGATTTAGATGTAGCTCCCATATATATGTGTTTCTTATTTCGTCAAAAATGGCCAAAATACCCAAATTTTCTTGTAAAATCGCCGCTGCGAAGTCGAAAACGTGTAAAAATAACTTTAATTTTTCGACTTTGCCGACTTGTACCTATATGGTACAAGTCGGCAAAGACACCTATAAAGAAACTGCAAATAATTTGAAATAAATGCCTTAAATTAAATCTACGATGGAGATTTCCACCAAATCAGCTTCACCGCACATACGGATATGAAAAGATTGACGACTTCATTCACAGACTTGGTGAAGCCTATAATATCTAGTATAATGTCCCGAAAATACATATATAGTTGAAATAAGTAATGTAAATAATGATGAAAATAAAAAAATAAAAAAAAACGTAAGTAAAGTAGAAAGTCGGGCGGGGCCGACAATATCATACCCTAAACCACCCTTACTGAATTAGTAAACATAAGCCTTTGTGGGGTAAAATTGATATAGGTATGGGAGATAAACAGTTGCATATTTAAGAAAATTAAGGGGTACATTTTTATGGGTGCTTTGTCTCAATCATTAAGTGTTGCCAGGGAAAATGTTCGGTTTATCCTGCAAGGACGAAAAAAGTTCCCTACCTTCCCATACATTCCCAAACAATTTTCCCTACAATATTTTTCGTTAAATTTAAACAAATTTTACAAAACAAATGGTTCTAAGCACTTTATTATATTAAAACATGAAAATGCAACGTACATAACCTAGAAAATAAATTCGTATCACCACCATGGTTGCCACAGTTGGTAGAATTTTACCCAAAATAGTAATCTTTTTTTTTGTTAAATAAATAAAATTTTGACAATAATTTCTATAGAAACAAAATTTTGAGAAAAAATTCCATAGAAATGAAATTTTGTAAAATTTTTTTATAAAAATAATATTTTGAAAAAAAAAATCTATAGAAATACAATTTTGACAAAATGTTCTATAGAAATAAAATGTTGACAAATGTTGACAGGAATAAAGTTTACCACACATTGTTAAAGATCAAGCCTTGCCGGCTTCTAATTTCCTCCTCTAGAGCCACCAAAATGTAAAAATTATTACAAATTGTGTTGAGTGAAAATGTCCTACATTGTGGCCCTACGTCCCTACAAGACGCTAAATATTAGAAAAACCCTACATATAGGGAATTTCCCCTACTTCTAGCAACACTGGCTGTGTTGATATTGCACCTACGGAGTTAGTATGCCACTAGATTAGGTTAGGTTAGGTTAGGTGGCAGCCCGATGTATCAGGCTCACTTAGACTATTCAGTCCATTGTGATACCACATTGGTGAACTTGGTATGCCACTAATATTGAGCCCATTATTAAAAAAGAGAAAATCGTTAAATTAGTGTGGGTAATAAATACAAATTTGTAAAAATTGAGCAATATTCTTATGTAAGAGCTACAAGTACGTATAAGTACAATCGGCCAGTACATCAAAATTTGAAATTTGAGTAACATTGGTTAATAAATAAGAGTACTATGGCCAAATTTGGGAAAATCGAGCGATGCATATAAATGGAAGCTATATCTAAATCTGAACCAATTTGCATAATATTTTGCTGGTTTGATTAATACCACAAAAGGTTACCTTGTGCAAGATTTGAGTAAGATCAGTTAAGAAATGAGGCCTGTATGGTCAAACATAAGGTTATTAGGGGCGAATTTTTCAAAATCGGATGATACATATATGGGAGCTATATCTACATCTGAACCGATTTCGATGAAATTTTGCACATATAGTAAGTACTATAGAGGACTGGATCCAGCCAATTTTTAGTAAGATCGGTTAATAAATAAGGATTCTATGGCCAAATTTGGGAAAATCGGGCTATACATATATATGGGAGCTATATCTAAATCTGAACCGACTTCGATGATTTTTTGCACATATAGTTAGTGCTATAGAAGACTACATTAAGCCAAATTTGAGTAAGTTCGGTTGATAAATAAGGGTTTTATGGCCAAATTTAGAAAAATCGGGCTGTACATATATATGGGAGCTATAGCTAAATCTGAACCGATTTCGATGATTTTTTGCACATATAGCCAGTGCTACAGAAGACTACATTTAGCCAAATTTGAGTAACATCGGTTGATAAATAAGGGTTTTATGGCCAAATTTAGAAAAATCGGGCGATACATATATATGAGAGCTATATCTAAATCTGAACCGATTTAGATGAAATTTTGCAGACTTGAAGGGCAATGGAAAAGATTACCTTTTGCCAAATTTGGTGACGATCCGTTTGAAAAAAAGCGCAACGTGACCCCATTTGTCGAAATCGGGCGATACATATATATGGGAGCTATATCTAAATTTGATCCGATTTCTTCCAAATTCAATAGCGTTCGTCCTTGTGCTCAAAAACTCCCTGTACCAAATTTCATCAAAATCGGTTAATAATTGCGACCGGAATCCTGTGAACAACAAATACATGGACAGACGGACGGACGGACACCAAGCGCTAGATCGACTCAGGAGGTGATTCTGAGTCGATCGGTATATATTTTATGGAGTCTAAAATCAATATTTCTGGTAGGCACATTTTTTGGCCGATCAAACTTATTATACCCTGACCACTATGTGGTTTAGGGTATAAAAATCTATAGAAAGAAAATTTTGACAAAATTTTCTATAGAAATAAAATTTAGTTAGATTACTTTTGGCTCGAGTGGCAACCATGATTATGAACCGATATGGACCAATTTTTGTGTGATTGGAGATCGGCTATATAAAACTATAGACCGATATGGACCAATTTTGGTATGGTTGTTAGCGGCCATATACTAACACTACGTTCCAAATTTGAACCGGATCGGATGAATTTTGCTCCTCCAAGAGGCTCCGGAAGTCAAATCTGGAGAACGGTTTATATGGGGGCTATATATAATTATGGACCGATATGGACAAACTTTTTCATGGTTGTTAGAGACCATATACCAACACCATGTACCAAATTTCAGCCGGATCGAATGAAATATGCTTTTTTAGAGGCTCCGAAAGCCAAATCTAAGTGACCGTTTGTATGGGGGCTATACGAAAAAGTGGACCGATATGGCCCATTTACAATACCATCCGACCTACATTAATAACAAATAATTGTGCCAAGTTTCAAGTCGATAGCTTGTTTCGTTCGGAAGTTAGCGTGATTTCAACAGACGGACGGTCGGGCGGACGGACATGCTTAGATGGACTCAGAATTTCACCACGACCCAGAATATATATACTTTATGGGGTCTTAGAGTAATATTTTAATGTGTTACAAATGGAATGACAAAGTTAATATACCCCACATCCTATGGTGGCGGGTATAAAAATTTGGAAGCAAAGATTATAAACTTTCTTTTAATTAAAATTTAATTGTTCTAAAGAAATTTCTGCATTTAGGTTGGGTAATTTTTAATATATTTTTTTTAAAATATTTTTTTCAGTGTGGCTGGTATTTTCGCCCATATATACTTGTTCCGTTTGACTTCTTCCAGATGCAAACATAAAGGGTATTACAGTAATACCATTTATATCCTATGCGCTATATTGAACATAATTTTATTATTTTACTTGATATTTCTCTGCAGTTAAAAAACACAAATGCTGCTAATTTTTCAAAAGCGTAAAAGAAAAAAAAAACTTTTTTATTGGAGATTGCGACAAAGGTACGAATTTACCCTTCAATATGTTTTATTGGCCAACAATCAAGTCGGTATTTGATTTTCTCCCTTCTTTCATTCATACATACAGAAAAAATAGGTGCCAAATGTTTTTTTGTGAAGTAAAAGAAAATTTGAGTTACAGACAAATAAAACAAAAGATGTCTGTCTTTGCATTAAGAGTAATGGTTTCGTTAAATTATGTTCCATTTGTCTAATGCTAGAAATGATTTTCCCTGATGATGATGACGATGGTGGGGTGGGATGGAAATTTTTCAGCACTTTCAAATTTTACTTGAATACCAATCAAGTCACGAAAAGTGTTTGCCTTATCGAATGTCCAAAATGGTAAAGTCATTTAACTCCCATCGAAATTAATTGCATTTGTCCAAGTGCTTCACCACTACTCCCAGGTACTATGGGATGAATAATTAATGTGAACTTTTGAATTATTACCACGTATACGTAGGGATGTACACTGAGATGGAATTTTGGACACATGGATTTTTATGCACTGTGCCACACTGTGGAACAGGGCATTATAAGTAGTGCATATGACGAGATAGACACATAGTGTCTTTGGAAATATTGGGAACACATCTTTGTAATCAAAGTCTAGGTCGCAGTTTTGGTCCAATCAACTTCAAATTTGACACGTATGTCAGAATAGAACTCTAATGATTTTGGAGAAATCGGTGCAGATTTTGATATAGCTTCCAGTTATAATTTGATTTACGTCAAACTTTGCACAAATAGTAAAATTAATATTGTAACAATGTATGCCAAATTTGGTTGAAATCGCTTCAGATTTAGATATAGCTCCCATATATCTTTCGCACTGAAACGCAAGCATGGTTTGTCCCACGCATTTTGTTTGTTTACACGAACGATTTTGGTATTGATTCCGAGCCAAAGTAGCAGGCAACTGAAGTAGGGATACCTTTAAGACACAATTCCCCTTTAAAATTGAGTTTTACCTACTTGTTTCTGGAAAACAAAGTTTAATTTATTCGTTTTTATCTTTTTTGTCATGTGCTATCAGAGTCCTTTAACCCTTTCGACCCTAAAGTTGCCTGTGGGCAACTTTTTGTGTTTTGAGACTCACTGTCAGCGTCGTTTTTGTTTTTGTTCATAAAACTGTAACGGTATCGAAAGCTACAAGTGTTTTCTTCAAGTTGAATGAAAAATCAGCTAATTTGGTTGTCAATTAGCAAAAAATTTTTCATTAATACGCACGTACCTCAAGAAAAAAATATTTGCGAATTTAAAAAGAGGTTTTTATACATCTGACTTTTTTCAAAAATTACAACTAAAATGTTGAAAGTTTTTATTAAATCTATTGTAGTACATGTCAAATAAAATATTTCTTGAAGTCAAATCTTAGAATTGCAAAAAAACAACAGATGGGAAATTTTTAAATTTGAAAAGTTGCCTGTGGGCAACTTTGGGCAATTGTGGTAGTAAAATTACATATTTTTGAACATAAGACCTGGAGAAAAAAGGTTTGAAAAACAATGATTTTGAAAAAAATTTTGAACTTCAACTGGGATGTCCTAGTGACGAGAAATGCGGCGACGATGTGGAAAACATATCTGCAGTGCAGTGGGGAATTTGGAAGGAATAGTAAACAGGGAGGAAGCCACTTCTTGCCAACATACTATTGGATTAGCACGAATATTGACGCTTTATAATAATTTGGTTTTTTACACCGCCAGTTAAATTGACATGGGTTAAAAACAAAAAACAAAAAAACATTTTCGTGAGTCCCGCGTGATTCACGCGAAGCCGTAAATGAAATTTAAACGAAATCTCGTGAATGAAATTTAAACGAAACCTCATGAGTGTGCGTGAACGGAATTAAAGAAAAACAAGTACATACGGCCGCAAGTTCGGCCAGGCCGAATCTTATGTACCCACCACCATGGATTGCGTAGAAACTTCCACGAAGGACTGTGATTTAGTCCATACATGGTATATATTAGACAAAAAAATTATGTATAGTTAAGTCTACAAATAATTAGGAATCGATATGGACTTTATATACATATACTAGCACAATGTACTAAATTTCAACTCACTCGGATGAAATTTGCTCTTCCAAGAGGTTCCAAAACCAAATCTCGGGATCGGTGGACCACTTTTGGCATGGCTGTTAAATATCATATACTACCACCACGTACCAAATTTCAAGCAGATCGGATGAATTTTGCTTCTCCAAAAGGCACCGGAGGTCAAATCTGGGGATCGGTTTATATGGGAGCTATATATAATTATGGACTGATAGGAACCAATTCCTGCATGGTTGTTGGATACCATATACTAACATCACGTACCAAATTTCAACCGAATGGCAGGAATTTTGCTATTCCAAGGGGCTGTGGAGGTCAAATCTGGGGATCGGTTTATATGGGGCCTATATATAATTATGGACCGATATCGACCAATTTTTGCATGGGAGTTTGAGGCCATGTATTAACACCACGTACCAAATTTCAACTGAATCAGATGAATTTTGGTCTTCCAACAGGTTCCGGAGGTCAAATCTGGTGATCGGTTTATATGGGGGCTATATATAATTATGAACCGATGTGGACCAATTTTTGCATGGTTGTTATAGACCATATACTAACATCACGTACAAAATTTCACCCGGATCGGATGAAATTTGCTTCTCTTAGCGGCCTCGCAAGCCAAATCGAGGGATCGGTTTATATGGGGGCTATATATAATTATGGACCGATGTGGACCAATTTTTGCATGGTTGTTAGAGACCATATATTAACACCATGTACCAAATTTCAGCCGGATCGGATGAAATTTGCTTCTCTTAGAGGCCTCGCAAGCCAAATCGGGGAATCGGTTTATATGGGGGCTATATATAATTATGGACCGATGTGGACCAATTTTTGCTTGGTTGTTAGAGACCATATACTGACACAATGTACCAAATTTCAGCCGGATCGGATGAAATTTGCTTCTCTTAGGGGCCTCGCAAGCCAAATTTTGGGGTCCGTTTATATGGGGGCTATACGTAAAAGCGGACCGATATGGCCCATTTGCAATACCCATCCGACCTACATCAATAACAACTATTTGTGACAAGTTTCAAGTCGATAGCTTGTTTCGTTCGGAAGTTAGCGTGATTTCAACAGACGGACGGACGGACGGACATGCTCAGATCGACTCAGAATTTCACCACGACCCAGAATATATATACTTTATGGGGTCTTAGAGCAATATTTCGATGTGTTACAAACGGAATGACAAAGTTAATATACCCCCCATCCTATGGTGATGGGTATACAAATGTGTGGCGCGTGAGCGTGAGTAAAAATCAAATTGTGTTCGTGATTGTGAGTGAGTAAACTTTCTCCGCAATCACGCTCCCGATAAAAATTTACCCACGCTCACGATCCAACTCACGCTCAAGATAAAATTCACGTTAACAATAAAATTCATATTCACGATAAAATTCGCACTCACGGTAAAACAGACACAAAAAGTCACAATCACGAACAAATTCACGTTCACGATTAAATTCAAGCTCACCGATTTTAATCACCTTTACATATTTAATCACGCTTAAGATTTCGATAGCGTGAGTCACGAGAAATTTCGTCAATTACCAGAATTTTATTGTGCCACGAAAATTGTCGTGTTCCGAAAACATTCGTGACGTACGAGATTTGTCGAGAATTACGAAAATTGTCGTGAATCGTGCGAAAGCGTGAGACATAAACATTGTTCATGTGTGAGCGTGTGCGAGTATGACTTTTCATTTCGTGACCGTGAATTCCTACCTACATGGCATGCGTGAGTACAAATATTTCTTCGTGAATGTGTTTGAGCGTGATTGAAATTCCACTCACGCGCGCATCTAAGTATATATTTACTGTAAAATAACAAAAAACTTAACAAAGATTCAATAAAACGTAATACGTCTATCATTACAAAACAAACTAGTTTGTAGTCACAATTGCCCAAAGTTGCCCATAGGCAACATTCTCTACCGCCTAAACGAATGGGCGTGGCGACCCGAAATTTTGGCTAGACGCTTCTTAAATGACTTCAACATTTTTAAACATAAAAAAAAATTTAGCGATACCTATAAAAATTCGGGGTCGAAAGGGTTAAAATTGTGTTAGCGACAACTTCATTTTTTTTAATAAACTTTAACTTAACTTTAAGGACAAAACGACTTCATTCAAAACGTCATCGACTTTTGGAACAGAAAACAAGTATATACGGCCGTAAGTTCGGCCAGGTCAAATCTTATGGACCCTCCACCATGGATTTCGTAGAAACTTCTACTAAAGACTGTCACCCACAATCAAATTACTTGGGTTGTGGTAATACTTACCGATGGCAAGGTATCTTAAAACTTCTTAAAATCGTCCTCTAAATTGTAAGTTAGTCCATACGTGGTATATATCAGACAAAAAAGGCAGATTAAATACATTCAGTTCCTGACCTGTACATATAAGGAAGTCTGCAAATAATTACGAAACGTTATGAACTTTTGACCGGTAATTAGAGAGCCAGAATTGAAATATGGGGGGTCGCTTTATAAGGGGACTATATACAATTATGAACCGATATGGAAAAAATTTTGTGTGGTTGGCGAAGGATTTATCTGGGGGCTGCATAGCGGCCATATACTAGCACAAGGTACCAAAATTTCAACCGAATCGGATGAAATTTGCTCCTCCGAGAGGCTCCGGAGGTCAAATCAGGAGATTGATTTATATGGGTGTTATATATAATTATGGAGCGATATGGACCAATTTTTGCACGCTTGTTAGCGACCATAGACTAATACCATGTTCCAAATATCAACCGGATCGGATGAATTTTTCTCCTCCAAGAGGCCCTAGAGGTCAAATCTAGGGATCGGTTTACATTGGGGTTATTTCAGACCATATACTAACTCCACGTAGCACATTTCAACCGAAGCGGATGAATTTGGCTCCTCCAAGAGGCTCCGCAAGCCAAATCTGCGGGTCGGTTGATATAGGTCTATACGCAAAAGTGGTCCGATATGGCCCATTTGCAACACGGTCCGACCTACATCGATAACACCTACTTATGCCAAGTATCGAGTCAATAGCTTGATACGTTCGGAAGTTCATACAAAAAAATATTTTTTTTGTTTGATTCAATCACGAAATTCATTGATCCAATTAATTTTTTAATTGAAATGTCTTCAATCACAGAAATGATAGTATCAATTAAAAAATTTATTGATACTATTAATTTGTGTGATTGATTTTTATTTCAATTAAAAATTTGTTGATTCAATTAAATTTTTAATTGAATATTTTTTAAAACACAATTAAGATTTTAATTGGAAAAATTTTCGTGAAATTTTTTTTCTGTGTTAGCGTGATTTCAACAGAGGGACGTGGCTGGATCGACTCAGTATTTCACCACGACACGGAATATATACTGGCCGAAGATGGTGATGGAGTAGGATGTGTGGAAGACTGTGACAGATGGTCTGTTGTTGTTGTGGTCTGTATTTTTAAGTCGCAGAGATCTTCCAATCTTACCAGAGCAAAGGGGTTTCTGGGCTGAAGGAGACGAGAGGCATTACTTGTGGGATAGAATCTCACAGGGAATTCAATCCACACAAGTAGATAAACCGAAGTCAAACAAATATATACAGTAGTAACTTCGGCCGGGCTGAATCTTAATATAATAGTTTCCTTGAAAATTTCAGGGGGGTTTGATGACAGATATTTTCCTAAGCAGTTCAGTGCGCCTTCTATACCTTCAATAAGTGAAATCGGTCTATATGGAGGCTTTACCAAATGGACCGATAACACCAACTCATATACACTTTGTTACGGGTCTAAAATGCCAGTATATTTTCAATTTGCGGCAAATCGGATAAAAACTACAATTTCTAGAAACCCTAGGAGTTAAATTACCATTACACAGAACTCTCGGTTCGGTGATACCAAAACATGGAAGGATACACACAGTATTCAGCACATTTAATTGTAGATCTAGAATCTAGGTCCCACATCGGAGGGCCGGTTTATAAGGGGGCTATATCAAAAACTCTACCTATACCCAATACATTGTCCTAGAATACCTCTAGATTTCCAATTTCAAGCAAATTGGATAAAAACTATGGATTCTAGATGCCCACAAGTAAATCTGGAGAGCGGTCTATATGGGGACTATATCGGTCCGATAACCACCATTATCGGCACATAACTTTATTTTCCTAGAATACCTCTAGTTTTTTAATTTCAGGCAAATTGGGCAAAAAATACGGATTCTAGAAACCCAAGAAGTAAAGTCGGGAGATCGGTCTATATGGGGGCTATATCAAAACATGCACCCACACTCACCATTTTCGGCATACCTCTTTAAGGTCCTAGAATACTTCTAGATTTCCGATTTGAGGCAAATTGGGTAAAAATTACGGATTCTAGAAGACCAAGAAGTAAAATCGGGAGATCGGTCTATATGGTGGCTATATCAAAACATGAACCGGTACTCACCATTTTCGGCACACGTCTTTAAAGTCCTAGAATACTTCTAGATTTCCGATTTGAGGCAAATTGGATTAAAACTACGGATTCGAGAAGCCCAAGAAATAAAATCGGGAGATCGGTCTATATGGGGACTATATCAAAACATGGACCGATACACCCCATTTTCGTCACACGTCTTTAGGGTTCTAGAGTACCTCTAGATTTATAATTTCAGGTAAATCTGATAGAAAATACATTTTCAAACGCCCAAAATGCAAAATCGGGAAATCGGTCCATATGGGGGCTATGCCATAACATGGACCGATAGGCACCATTTTCGGTACACTTTTTGATGGTCCTAAAATACCGCTAGATTTCCCATTTCAGGCAAATGGGATAAAAACTACAGTTTTTATAAGCCCACATAGCACTTGGAGGTTCCAAGACCTCAAATCTGGAGGTCGGTTTATATGGGGACTATATCAGCCCATCTTCGAACTTTACCTGCCTGCAAATAAAAGACGAATCTGTGCCAAATTTCAGCACCATTATTTAAGGGTGCGACTATTGAATGGTGTAGCGTGATTACAACAGACAGACAGACATGCTTATATCGTCTTACAATTTCGATATTTCGATGTGTTACAAACGATATTTCGATGTGTTACAAACGGATGGGATATCCCCATCCTACACGGACGAAAAATACTGTTTTTCATATGTTTGGGTGTAAAACTTATATGTTTGGAACCCAAATTTTTTGAGGGTGTATGGTGGAGGGTATAAAAAAACATGATATGAGGGAAATGCGTCTTCTTTGATAAGCAAAATTCAGATTCGTATTTGAAGGACATGAAATATTTTGGTTCACGACAATATTCTTTTCAGTATATACCGATCTCCATATTTCACCTCTTGAAATATTTTAGGTCCATGAATATGTGATATGATTTTAATTACAAATTAAGTTCACAAATAGTTTACCGTATATAGTTTGTATCTGTCAATAATCACACATCGTTACTGATCTCCCGATTATATTTCTTGAGAACATGAACCCGCAAATTTTATCCGATTTTAATTGAAAAATGCAAATTTAGAGATATTTAAGAGTCACAAATAAATGTGCTTCTTATAGTGTAACGTGTCGAGTCATATTATTATATAGCCTCCGTATTGACCGATCTCTCGATTTGATTTTGTTTGTATATAGATTAGCTTAGCAGTGGTAAGCAATAAATGACGATTCCCATTTCCAGTTTTGCTCAAAGACAAGTCCGTAGACGTTTCACATTTCGATGAAACCACTTAAAGATGATTTAAAAACTCAACGTTGTCACCAGCATGGCTAAGAGGGGATAGAGTATCGATGAAGACATTTTTGATGTTGCCAGTGAAGCTAGAATCCTAACCGTGGCACTAAAGTGGCCCATTGTTTAATTTCTATACTTTAGATATTTAAAGAAAACATTTTCCAACCCCAACCCAAGATCAAAAAGTCCACAATTCCACAATTAATTCAATTAATTTTATTTAAAGTTTTCTCAAATTTATTAATCACATTCATGATGTAAAGATGCCTATGGTTTTCAAGAACCTCAATTACTGCCTTTTGTCCTTGATGATGAAATGAAATCAATCCATAACAAAAAAAAACATCATCATAAGTCATTGGCTAAATAGCCATTCATCTACCCGACAGAGAAAAAATGTGTAAACAACAAATACCATTGTCAGTTTTTTGGTGGTTGTTAAAATTCTACTTCCGTTTCCTGCACAATGCCTATAGGAAACCAAAGATGCTAAATAATGCTCCCCTTGCTAAGAATATGAGTATGCAAATAAATGCTTAGTTCATTTTGTATAAAATCATAAAAGCTTTTTACTAATTTACATAATTTGCTTTAAAGCTTAAACACAGAGTGAGGGTGCGGAGCCCAAGGCATCATTTGCTTCGACATGTCGAAGTCATTGAGTAGCAGTTGCCTATTGTTGTAATACTGGCTACAATGATTTGTGAAGGTGGTAGCCATGAAGTCTATGATAAATGCCTCGTTGTCCTAATGAACGCGCAGGGTGGAGCAGGGACCTGCTATACAGCTACTTTATGAAGCCAATAAAGGATGCAGATCCTTCTAAACAACGTCCTTCTATTTGATGGTTTGGTATTAGTTTTTACCACTGCTTCTTCGTCTTGATTTAATGATTTGCTACTTGAGAATTATAACGGTTGAGATGTTGGTTTTGTAGTTGTTGTTGTTTTGCATAGCCACCTTTCCATAGGGTTTCGTTGTGTTTTTGGTTTTTGTTGTAGCATTTTGATTTAACATAGCATCTTTGAATTGATGTTGAAAGGATTAATTACTCAAATGTTTATCAAGTGAATTGACTTATCAACAATTTAACAAGAATTCCTTTTTTCGATATAAGAACAATTCACAGTGGGGAAAATCACAAAATTATAAGCATTAGCATATATAAATGGAACTGAGGCTCCATTCTATACATACGGTCCAAAGGCTCAAGTTCGTCTATATAAAACAAGGCCGTGAGATTATCCTCTTGGGGATGTTTTTAATAAAAATAAATTTTCCTCTTATAGTTGTAGCTGCTTGTGATCTATGATATAGCCACGTTTTCTTTTTTATACCCACCACCATAGGATGGGCGGTATATTAACTTTCTCATTCCGTTTGTAACACATCGAAATATTAGCCTAAGACCCCATAAAGTATATATATTATGGGTCGTGGTGAAATACTGAGTCGATCTAAGCATGTCCGTCCGTCCGTCTGTTGAAGTCACGCTAACTTCCGAACGAAACACGCTATCGACTTGAAACTTAGCGCAAGTAGTTGTTATATATGTAGGTCAGATGGTATTGCAATTGGGCTATATCGGATCACTTTTACGTATAGTCCCCATATAAACCGATCCCCAGATTTGGCTTGCGGAGGCTCTAGGAGGAGCAAATTTCATCTGATCCGGTTGAAATTTTGTTAGGTGGTGTTAGTCTAACACCTATGCAAAAATTGGTTCATATAGGTCCATAATAATATATAGCCCCCATATAAACCGATCCTTATATTTTGCTTGCGAATCCTCTTGGAGGAGCAAATTCATCCAAACCTGTTGAAATTTGGTAGGTGGTGTTAGTCTATGGTCTTTAACATTCATGCTGAAATTGGTCCATATCGGTCAATAAATATATATAACCCCCATATAAAGCGATCCTCAGATTTGAACTCCGTAACCTCTTCGTGAAGCAACATTCATTCGATCCGGTTGAAATTTATTACGTATAGGGTCTCTAACAACCATGCAAAAATTTATTCATATCGGTCCATAATTAGATATAGCCCCCATATAAACCGATCCCCAGATTTGACCTCCGAGGCCCCTTGGAAGGGCAAATTCATCCGAACCGGTTGAAATTTGGTAGCTGATGTTAGTCTATGGTCGCTAACATTCATGCTGAAATTGGTCCATATCGGTCCATAATTATATATAGCCCCATATAAAGCGATTCTCAGATTTGACCTCCGGAACCTCTTCCTCTTGTTACGTACGTCTCTAACAACCATGCAAAAATGTATTCATATCGGTCCATAATTATATACGCAATCCATGGTGGAGGGTACATAAGATTCGACCAGGCCGAACTTACTGCTGTATTTACTTGTTTTTATACCCACCACCATAGAATGGTGACGGGGGTATAAGTTTGTCATTCCGTTTGTAACACATCGAAATATCGATTTCAGACTATATAAAGTATATATATTTTTGATCAGGGAGGAATTGTAAGACGATATAACTGTCCGTCTGTCTGTCTGGCTGTCTGTTGTAATCATGCTACAGTCTTCAATAATAAAGCAATCGTGCTTAAATTTTGCACAAACTCGTCTTTTGTCTGCAGGCAGGTTAAGTCCTAAGATGGGCTATATCGGTCCAGGGTTTGATATAGTCCCCATATAAACCGACCTCCCGATTTGGGGTCCTAGGCTTATGGAAATCGTAGTTTTTCTGCAATTTTCCTGAAAATTGAAATACCTAGAGGTATTTTAGGACCATAAAGAGGTGTACCGCAAATGGTTAGTATCGGTCCATGATTTGGTATAGCACCCATTAGACCGATCTCCCCATCTTGGCTTCTAGAATCCGCAGTTTTTATTCAATTTACCTGAAATTGAAAATCTAGAGGTATTTTAGAACCATAAATAGGCGTGCGAAGAATGGTGAGCATCGGTCCATGTTTTCGTAGGGTTCCCATATAAACCGACCTCCCGATTTGGGTTCCTAGGCTTATGGAAATCGTAGTTTTTCTGCAATTTGCCTGAAATTGGAAATCTAGAGGTATTTTGAGGCCATAAAGAGGTGTGACGATAATGGTGAGTATCGGTCCATGTTTTGGTATAGCACCCATGTAGACCGATCTCCCGATTTTACTTCTTGGGCTTATAGAAACCATAGGTTGTTATTCAATTTGCCTGAAGTTGGAAATCTAGAGGTATTTTTGGGACCATAAAGAGGTGTGCCAAGAATAGTGAGCATCGGTCCATGTTTTGGTAGGGTTCCCACATAAACCGACCTCCCGATTTGGGGTCTTATATGGGTGCTATACCAAAACACGGACCAAAACACACCATATCACTCCAAGTTATAAACCTAAAATACATCTAAATTTCCAATTTCAGGCAAATCGGATAAAACTAGAAGTAATCGAACAGTCTAAGACAGATAACTCTTCTCGACCACAATGCTAGCTCTAACACATCGGTTGAAATAACTGCATTTGCTGTAAAGCCCTAACTTTGTACGGAATAACTTCTTTTTTATCTCGGACATAAAAATAAAATGAGAGGTCAAAGTTTGTCGACACCTAATGAAGCGATTGATGC